>NW_027272578.1:0-32500 GCF_040938485.1 Diadema antillarum | reverse complement strand
TACTAAAACAGTGGCAGAATAATGCAGAAACCTGAGAAAAATAGGCATTAACCTTGTTACAATAAGAACTCTAGATACCTGGTTATCTTTACATTTGCACAATAATTTGGGACAACAAAATGCTGACAGAGATGTGCACGAACAGAATCAGACATTTCTACAATGCAATGAATGCATATTATTTAAACTGTTACTTACCCTGTTTATACATAGACAAGTGGCATGTTAATCATGCACAAATATCAACACACTTGAAAAGTTGAGTGAAGAAATAAATGCTCCTATCCCAAGTAAGTGTCACATAGGTATTGATCATTCATTCTAAATTTCTGGCAGGTGCAGACAAATTTCTATCATATCAAACAATCTTTCCCAAAACACCCCCATCCAACACCAAGCACTATATGCCATCATAAAAGCTGAAAAATTAGGGAGACATGAAAGTAAATATAAACATCACACATACTGTACAAATTGTTTTACTTTTCCTTAAGGAAACTCCATATACAGAAAAGTTTGCCACCATGCTCCTGTATCTCCTTTATGCACAAATATTTACTACTATTCAGATGTGAGTTTTCTTCAACGTTATCTCCCTCTACAAATGAGGGTGACAAGATTGAAGAAAACTCACATCTCAACCTTCACCCCTCTGCTTGATTTATTCAGTATTTAGGCAGCAAAAACAACAAAACAAAATCCACACCCATACACACACACACACACACACACACACACAGACACAAAGAGAAAAAAAATATATAATTGTTTAATAGTGGGACAGAATGAGCACTCACTAATGGGCGAGTACTTGAAGCTAACATACTGTCAACCTTGCCTATTAAAGTCAAATCTATTTTAGACCGAGGAAATTGCTCCAACTCAGTGAAAATTCGATTCATGAGGAATTAAAATCAATAGAATATAAAGAAAAGAGGACTTGAAAGTCCTTCAACTTTAAATTGACTATTAGACTTGTGTGAGGTCGACTTATCCAGTCCAAATACAAGTTAGTTTGATTTTTTTAAAAAGAGTAAAATCTTACGAGTTCATCGGTAAAAACTTGACTGAAATTGGATGTAAAATTACAAAAAGTTATGACATTTTGTAGTTTTGATAATTTCTGCAAAATAGTTCTTGTACAGTGGCTATGAATACGCAAATGAGTGAGCTAACCATGTCATACCCTCACAATTTTCCACTGATTGTGTGCAAAAAAAAAAAAGAAAAGATGAAAATTCAATATTTTTGTCACTGAAGTCTGAAACATGATGTTATTCCTGGTTGAATACCTTCAGAAGGGTGATAAGCAAGAATTTGAGCCTCAGGGATAATTGCGTTTAAATGAAAAACTGGAAATTTCACAATTTTATGTACAAACTATATGGTAAGTTGTGACAGTGAGGAAATGACATGCTCACTTTGCTATTTGCATATATTCATACTGCCTGTTCAAGAATTGTGAAAATAGTGAAACTTCAAAATACCATTAACTTTACAGAAAAAAAACTCTACAGTTGAACTCGTAATATTTTACTCTTTTACTATAAGACTAAACTTTTATTTGGACTGGAGTTCCCCTTTAAGTAAAGTTGACAGTACAACCAGTACTAACCAGTGATACAGGCACACTCCTACTGACACTCTGATGAACAGGTGTGCCTGTAGCAGCAATCTTGGTGTGCTGTAAAGCAGCATACTGAGAGTATTGAAGAACTCTTGGAACTCATCTAGATCTCTCTTTATGGTGCTCATGGTGTTCCTTCTTTTCATCGAAGTCTATCTTAAACATATAATATAGGACAACTTCTCCATTACTTTGAAATTTAATTTATGGACCTCAATTGATGTGTTAAAAATAAAGAAAACAAAAATTGGCAGGTGCTCGATGCAAGATGTCGCTCAAAAATTATTTATAAGGTAAAGACTCCTTGGTGACCAGGTAAGCTTCACATTACAGCTCATCACAGTTCTTCAGCAAGACTGAAGAACATAGAAATCCAATGTAACCACTTACAGCTGACTTTCCAGGCTTGAAGTCACTGACTAATGCTGTGTGGTAAATTTTTGACTTTCATGCATTCTTCATGAATGTGTGGAGGTGCAGATTATTCACCATGTATCATACAAAACACTAAAATGACACATGCAAACTGCAGCTTGCCTTTATGAAGTTTCTACAATCAACAGCAGAGATCATCCTGTGAACAAACTGATCAATCTCGATATCAAGATTTAATCTTTCCCTGCATAGATATCACACTACGCAGTTTTCTCATACTCTGATATTTGATATTCAATGTGCATCCTGCTTCACTGTGACAGGTAGGACTGAAAAATGTTTGTACAATAGATGCAGAACGATGTACAACGCACATACCTTGATTTTCTGCATTCTGTCTGAATTTCACAGTCGTATACTTACTTGAATTCTGGTACATCACATGTCTGAGAAATAATCTTCAAGTAGAGGATATCATCCTTCAGAAAGCCTTGATTGAGATCTTCAACCTGCTGTATCTTGACAAAGAGAGGACATCCAGCTCCAATGTTTCTGTCAGAAGTTGGTCGCTTGAATGAGGAGCTTGTTGGGTCAGGCCGAAACGATTCAACAATGCTCCTGTTGACGGGGTCAGCCTGGTTCACCAGCTGGAAGGTGATCTTCTCCTTGAAAGGCCATGGCACCACGGCATCATACGGCCCTCGCATGATGGTTAGAAAGAGAGAGATGTGGGTCCCTATGCCAACACCATCTCCAATCAAGAAAACTCGACCACACAGCTTGTAGCCATACTGGCTGGTGAAGAAGGGTGGGGAGTAGATGGACTTCTTATTGGTTGTTGCTGCATCTTTCTTCCTCTGGCTGTAGTTGTCAATCTTCCAGAGAAAGACTCCACTGTAGGAGCACTCAAGGTCCAGGATTCTTGTTTCCATCTTTTGCTTTGCTTGCGCTAGTGATAAAACATGATTTTGCAGCTCTTTGATGTCAAAAACTACTCTCTCGATTTCATCCACAATAGCTAACTTGCCAGGACGCGGAAAGTTGTCCATCTTCATGTTCATGGAGATTACATCATTGTTGACAGTTGCAATCACCCCTTCAAGAAGAGTAAATTTGTCACTCAGTGCAGCAAAAGCCCTTGGCAAATTCTTCAGATTATCCAGATTTCTGCTGAGTGAGGCAATGTCTACCGAAGCTTTCTTCACATCACTCTCCACTCTCCGTATTTCAGTGGTCACATTGATACCAGGCTGGACATGGCTGAAGTGACGGTCAGTTTGACCACTCGACATTCCTGCAGCACCTTGCGCATCAAGGGTAGACATCCCGCCTTCATTAGAAAAGCTGTTCCTACCACTGCGGGCATCAGGTTTCTCCATCGATGTGGAACTTCTATTCTGCCCAGCTGCAAGTTCTTTTTCCTTGTTGTCTGTGATGTATTCGACCTTTGACCCATCTGAAGACATTGATGTGATCTCATGCTTTGCTGAGGCTGTGTATTCATCATTATCGAGTGCCACAGGAACCGTAGGGTCAAGGACACCAAATACTTCTTCCAATCTTTTGAGGACCCTTCTAACAGCAGGACTCTCACTCCGCAGGACAAGTCCACAGGTCCACTCCCAACTTTCCTGGAGCACACAAAATAACAAACAAACAAACAAACAAACAAAATAAACCAAAGCTATAACATCATGTGAGGAGGGAGGTGGGCAGAAGAAGAGAATAATATCAGATGATCATTTACTGAGAATACCATCTACCTGTATGCATTTTATTTAAAGTCTCTTTTGCTGTTACTATTAAAGAAATGAAACGTCAGTTCTCATTATACAATAAGACTGAAAAGCATCATATTCTGCCTGCACACAGAACATTCCATTAAGATTTTGAGTGACATGATTTCTAACCAAATCTCCTCAATGCATGACATTATCCTCTTCTGGGGGACAAGCTCTCACTGAAAAAAAGAGACTTTCGGGTTTGTTACTTGTCATTTTAAGAAATTCCAGTATAGATTTTAATGAAAACCAGGATAAATATATTATTGCACAGAGTTTGTGCATAAATTTCAAGCTATTTTCAGGGTCAGTTTTGAAAGCTTTATTGCAATGCTAGCTCACAGTCCTGTTCTTCTCATCATCCACTGGTTTTAACACCTTTCATAATACCGTAAAACGAGGAATGTTCGCGTGCATTTTAATTTCGCGAATTTCGCGAGCGCCAAGATTCGCGAAATTAAAATGCACGCGAAATGTCTTATCTACACTATATGTATTGAACGCAAGTGGCAATTCGCGAAAATTTCTTGCAACGAAGAAGGCCGTCGGCTCCAATTCGCAAAAATTTCTTGCCGCGAATATATCATGTTTTACAGTATACATGGGCATTTGAATGTGCATAATGCCATCACTGCAAATGGAATTTTACTAAAATATTCCCATTTTTGTCTTCCATTACTACTGATATCATTTTCATACTCCACATGTATCATGTTCAAAAAGTACTACCACTTAGCTTTAAACACAACTTTCAGTGTCTTTATTTATCTGTCTGAAGAGATTCAAACTGTTGTCATGCAAACATCTGTTAGTTTCAACTGAAAAAACTATTCTTACCAGGTTATTTTTTAGAAACAGCGCCCTCTTTTGGTGGAACCAATACAGTGTTTATTGGCATGCCGCACTGACTTTGGTTTCTTCTTCTTCCTTTCAGAGAAAAGAATCAATTTCCTTTTCTTTTGAAATGTGCCAATGATGTCATCACAACAAATCCTTCCTTATTTGGTGATCAAGTCTTGCGTCAATCTCTCCCCCCTCTCTCTCCCTCTCTCTCTCTCTCTCTCTCTATCTCTCTCCTTCTCTCTCAAAAGTGGTAGTAGTTGTTTTGTCTTCTCCTATTACTAAATAGAAGTTCACTTCTTCTTCTTTCTTTTTTTTTTTGGGGGGGGGGGGGTGCTCCTGCAGCTTCATCCTTTCTCCTTTTCAGTCACAGCCACTTGTCTTTTTAATCACAGAGCAAAGAGTGGTGCCTGGGCATCCTCCCACTGGTGGTAAACATGTGACGACATTCCATCCTTATGAGTCATAATTTGCACCATACGATAGGACAAACACCTTAAAGTTACTGCACTCCTCAACCCATCTCCATTGTAAACATTGCAGCCATGTCACCAGGGATCAACATCTTCTAGCAAAAGGACAGAATACTGTCCCATACTGATTTGCATCTCTCTCCTACATTGCTACTGCAGCTGTCTTTATAGTTGACCCCTTCTTTCCAGCCAAGGTGGATATACTTCAAACTCTGCTGAGCATCAGAGGGGAAAGTTTACACAATGAGGTAAGTTACCTAAAAATCCAGTATGTATTGATAAGAATACTGTATAAGCTGTTATTTTCGCGAATCAGAAGGTGACAGACATTTTCGCGAGATGTTGATTTCGCGAATTGACACCGACGCTATCTTGCATGCATTGTTACTCTAGTGTATGATGACATTTTCGCATGTTGTTAAATTCGCGATCCACCTGTGATTCACGAAATTCGCGAAAATTAAACCCTCGCGAAAATAACAGCTTATACAGTAATTCATAAGCAAGCACCTTCTTGGAAATCTCTCTGCTTCCCATTCTTGTTCTTTATTTAACCATTGTTTTATTTCTATCTGATCTCTTTTCTGTACTTTAACAAGAGCAGTGTAACCATAGCACATAGTTTACTAGGATGCATCCACTCAAAGCATGCAGTCACTATATATCAGAAATAATAGTATGCAGGTACATCAAACTTCAATTACATACAATTGTAATCATGATGTTCACTTAGACCAAGGATTAACCGCCACCTTGCTATATGCATGAAGAAGATATCTCACAACTTATCAATTTCCATGGCAGTGAATATCACATCATTTCTGAAGTTACAAGATGGATTTTTTCACTTTTACCTTTCCCTTGTCATTATATGGAACCATTTGTTTGGTCATTTACAATATTGTACTTATTACCTCATTATTACCAATGTGCTGGAAATTCCCATCTTTAAAATAATGGCTAAAAAATGGATATTTTGAGCTGTACACTAGGTCCTTCACCCTGAATTTGAAGAATTTGTTCGCAAAAACCGATAAGTCCATTTTCGAAGATTTTGAAGTACGGTATCTGTCATAAAGTACAAAATAATACCTTTTAAATGATATATTGGTCACTACATATAAAGGTACATTTTGAAGTTATGGTCAAAAGAAGCAAAATTTTTCTTATTATTCTCTTTATTTTTCTTGACCTTTCATCGCAAATATCTCCATTCGGCAAATATGGACTTATTGGTTTTTGCAAACAAACTCTTCATTTTCACCTCTAATCACAATCATTTCATTAAGATTCTCTTGTTTTCTCTCCTTCTTATCAAATTGCATTGTGACTGGATCTTCCTAGTGGAAGTAGCAGCTGAAACTACTACTTTTAGCTAAAGTTCAGTGACCTTTGACCTTTTGAGCTGTCGTGTGAACAGTCTTCTAAAGCAAAATATACACCCCATGTAGCATACCTGGGCTAGTTAGGCCCCTACACGGAAATCCAATCAGAGATTTTCTTGACTTGCGAATGCAATCTGAGATGGATAGAACAGAAGCCTGATAGATTGATGGATGGACAGACATAGAAACATATGGCTTTCCATGGATGTACATAATAGTACTTAGTAATCACTTATATTTTTTATGTTAATGATGCATAAGCTGTAGCATCTCAATGTATGAAAGCTAGTACCGGTACTGTTATATGCAGCATACTGTATTATGTCACTTTCTTACAGGTATAGTACCATGCAGCATAAATGACATACAATTCTCACACTGTATGATCATTTGCTCAATAATGATATGCACATGACCACTGATAATATTTCCTTTTTGTTTGCACTAGTTTTGGTAATCTGAATGATATAGAAAGGAAAAAAAAACAAGAGACCCGCGGGTCTAGCGCTCACCTGAGTATCGCAAGTTCACCTTTCACGCAGTCACTAATCTAAATTATTCACAGCTCTACCAAAATTTGACGAGGCATTCTCAAGTGGAAGATGAAAATGTACAATAAGGGCCCAATTTTTTCAAGATTCCTTAATTTGGGGGAATTGGGGCCCCCTGGGGCCCTCTGGGTGGGGCATGGTGCCCAGTTTGATAAATTGAGATCCTGACCACCTAGGGATGCTACCTGCCAAGTTTGACAAAAATCCATCATGAGGTTTTCAGGAAGAAGATGAAAATGTACAATTCAGGCCCCTATTTGGACCCTTCCAACCACCCCCCCCCTACCCCCAAGAGAGGCACCCCTGGATCTCCTATGAACACACTTGAAACTACAGTCATTAATGTACTCACTCATAGTATTATCTCAGCTCTATAACTTCTGATTCTAGAGAAGATTTTTAAAGATTCCTTCATTTGGGGGGTTTGGGCCCCCTGGGGGCCCCCTGGGCAGGGCATGGTGCCCATTTTAACAAATTGAGATCCTAACCCCCTAGGGATGCTACCTGCCAAGTTTGGTGAAAATGGGTCATGGGGTTCTCAAGAAGAAGATAAAAATGTACAATTTAGGCCCCATTAGGACCCCTCCTCACCCCCCCCCCCCCCCCCCCTGGGTCCCAAGGGGGGCACCCCTGATTCTGCCATGAACAAACTTGAAACTACAGTCATCAATGTGCTAACTCATAGTATTAACCTAGCTCTATCACTTCTGGTTCTAGAGAAGAAGATTTTTGCGGATTCCTTAATTTTGGGGGGTTTGGGCCCCCTGGGGGCCCCCTGGGTGGGTCATGGTGCCCATTTTAACAAATGGAGTTCCTAACCCCCTAGGGATGCTACCTGCCAAGTTTGGTGAAAATGGGTCATGGAGTTCTCAAGAAGAAGATGAAAATGTACAATTTAGGCCCCATTAGAACCCTGCCCCACCCCCCTCCCCTGGGTCCCAAGGGGGGCACCCCTGATTCTGCCATGAACAAACTTGAAACTACAGTCATCAATGTACTAACTCATAGTATTAACTTAGCTCTATCACTTCTGGTTCTAGAGAAGAAGATTTTTACAGATTCCTTAATTTTGGGGGGTTTGGGCCCCCCTGGGGGCCCCCTGGGTGGGGCATGGTGCCCATTTTAACAAATTGAGTTCCTAACCCCCTAGGGATGCTACCTACCAAGTTTGATGAAAATCGGTCATGGGGTTTTCAAGAAGAAGATGAAAATGTAAAAAGTTTACGCACGACGCACGACGGACGACGCACGACGGACGACGGACGACGGACGACGGACGACGCACGACGCACGACGCACGACGCACGACGCACGACGGACGCCGGACGAAGGGCGATCGCAATAGCTCACTTGAGCCTTTGGCTCAGGTGAGCTAAAAACCTTGGCATAATGATTTTTTTTTTTTTGTGTACAAAGTTTGCACAGAGCAAGAGTCCTTTTACTCGAGATATCACTGCCATCTTAACCCGTTGAGGACGAGTCCCGAGAATACTCGGGCAGGTGTCTATAAAAAATGCATGTTGAAGCAAAATCAAACCATCCTCAACGGGTTAAACTGTGATTATTGGTCTAGGATATGTTATGTCATGCAAATTTTGACTTCCTAAAAGCTTCACATAAAATCCTAACAATATATTTCTTTTAATTTCACATCTTTCAGTCAAAGCTCAACTCTTTCTTGGTGATATTTTCTTCCCTACAGTATTAAAGAAACAGATAAATATTTTTAGTCACTCCTGGGAAGAAGGCTACACATGAGAACTTGAACTCTTTGCAGAGGAAAAGGAAATTTCACCAACTTCCTTTTTAGAGTGTGTGCACTGCGGTGCAAAGTCCACAGACATACAAAACACTCACAGTCCTGTCTGTGTATCAAATTATGTATGGCAAGATTTGATGGTGGGTTGTAATCATCGAGCTAGGGTATTTTGTATGTAGGCGTTTGTGTGTATCGTGGCAAGTAGGTTTCCCACCATGTAGCGTGTAGCGCTGAATGCAAATCATCATGACACGTGATCAGGTATCAATTCATGACTGATCAATCATACACACAAGCTACATATTGTATGTATGATCTGTATTGATATGCAATGCAGCGTGATAACACACAGGACTCATGATACAGTGTGTGGAGTTACATGTAAGTAGCTGAACACACAATGTCCCGAGACAGGACAAAGGGACTTCAGTAAGATGAAATTTGGACTGTTCCACTTTTTCAAGTTCTGTTGCCTACATCAACTTGGACTTTGAGCCTACTGTAGGGGTAAACAAAGAGAGAAATACAATACAAATCATAAACTGTATTCTCCCTCTAGGTCTTGTCCTTCATGCTTGATCAACTAGTCATAGCAATGCGAATTAAAATGCAAATGAGCTTGACACTATACAGTGCAGCTGAGGCTTGCTGGTGGTTACAGTGGTACGGTACAATAATAGAGTTCCATGTCTATTGCTCTATATTGACCAATGCAGGCAAAAATTTAGCCAAAACCAGCTGCAATAAAATAGCACACTGAACAAAGATTGCTGGATTGTAGAAAAGAGCTTAATACTTTTCATTCCCCCCACCCCCCTTTTTTTTGTCAGTTGAGGCCAGGAACATCCCTCTGCATGACTTTAATAGCATGAGATATTGATGCATATGAGAGGAAAGCAAGCAACTCTTCTAAATTACAGACTCTAGTTTTGATACATTAACAAGTTATGACAGCAAGATGTGTATCATATAATAGTATCAATATTCCCCCACTGCACCTAAATTGCCACTTAAATTCACAGCCATAGAGGCACATGCAGTATGTAACTTGTCACTTTTCTGAGTAGAAATCATGGCAGTTTGGATTTGTCTCTTTTGTTTCCTTCTTTGCTGAATGCTGGAAATATATGATGCTTCTGATAAAATACTGCTAAATTACTGACCCATTATTGCTGATATATTTGTGTGCACAAATGGGAGAGTTGTAAATTGATGACATGATTACCTCAGCTACAGTAGTTTGCTATTATCTCACCGAACTTGCATCTAAAAGTATTATTTGGTGACGAATGTAAAACTTCAAATGTCATTACTTTCTTTATATTCTATGTCCGATTTTGATGAAACATCCACCATTCTGTTGGTCAGATTTCCTAAAGTTCATTTAAAACTGAACTTGAATGTGGTGCAGAATCTCATTTGAGCATTATCTGTCGAGCCTACCAAGTCTCAAGTTGCAGCGACTCATTTCACGCTTACCCGCCAAGCAATCATTTTCTCATGCCTCCCAGGAAAACAAAACCAAAACAAAACGATAACATACTAACCATGAAAATTATGTATTAAAAATTATGGTAAATGCCTCATATTTTGTAATTGTTTTCTTATGTCACTATAATGGTTATTGTCAGTGCTACCATTACAAAAGAATTGATATCAGGATAAGACAATAATGTTTTGCCTTCAACATAGGGGCATTGTCATACACATTTTTGTGGCTACTCCTGGCAGTGAATGCCATGACATCAGCTATTCTTACTTTTGGTAAATTTTTTGACAAGAGAACAAACTCTGACTATAGCTTTATCTTCTAGAACATGTTCAGTATTAAAGGACAAGTTCACCTTCATAAACATAAGGATTGAGAGAATGCAACAATGCTAGTAGAACACATCAGTGAAAGTTTGAGGAAAATTGGACAATCGATGCAAAAGTTATGAATTTTTAAAATTTTTGTGTTGGAACCGCTGGATGAGGAGACTACTACAGCTTGTGAGTCATATGCGTACATCAGTATAAAGAAAATATAAAGGAAATTCAACATATTTTCACTTTTTTCACATAATAAAAGAGCACTTGACTTGGCTCTTTCTAAAGGCAAAGGGAATAATATTACCCATAACATTTGTCGGTAACGAGTCGGGGGAATGTGAACTTTTTTCATAAGATGAAATTTTGTGAAATTCTCTTTATATTTTCCTTATATTGTTGTACGCATGTGACATCTAAGTTATTCACACACTGCAGTAGTCTTCTCATCCAGCGGTTACTGCACAAAAACTTCAAAAATTCGTAACTTTTGAACGGATTGTCCGATTTTCCTCAAACTTTCACTGATGTGTTCTACTAATATTGCTACATTCTCTCAATCCTTATGTTTATGAAGGTGAACTTGTCCTTTAAAGTATATGTCTTATCACAAGAAAAGCATAACGAAGGGTCATCTGCCATTTCAAAATGGTTCTGCATTCCTTGGTACTTACCCTCATGCTAAGGTGAAGGATCTCGGCCTGTGTGAGGCGAGTCTTCATTAGGAGGATCATGGGACACCAGTCGTCTGCTCTGTGCAGCTCCAGGGCTCTGTTCTTGGGCAGCCACTTGCCACAGCCAAACACCTTGCACTGGATGCGCTCCACATTCCCACACACCTGTTCATGGTTCTGAAAGAGCATCAACATGAATGGCATTAAAATTATAGTTTTGGAGGAATTTAGGCATTCTTTGAGCCAAATGATTTCATGTATACCTTTCTTATGGGATATTCAAAGAGGGAACCCATGAATACTGAAACTTTCATAATGAAGCATTGGATATCAGAGACCCCGTTTACAGTGCGAGGCTCGGCCGCGGCTCGGCCGTGCCCATGCCCCGCTTCAGTGTAAACGCGCAAAAGGCCAAATGCGAAGCCAAAATTGGCCTCGCATTTGGCCTCGCTCTGGAGGTGGTCTTGGCCGCGGCCGAGCCGCGGCCGAGCCCAGCCTTTTCTTGGTGTAAACGCAAACTGGGCCAAATGCGCGGCCAATTGCGCGGCCAATTTTAGTCTGGCTTCCAAACCCTCTGCCTGCATCTTTCGCTATTCAGGATATTAACCCCCTCATCGTCGAAAACTAGTATAGTTTAAGGTGGTTTTGTCCTGTAAAGGATTTTTTGCTTCGGCAAAGGCCTTTGCCCGAACGGCGACTTCGTCGCCACGGAATTCAGTTGGTAAAGGGTCTGAAAACCAGACAATACCAGATTGCGTTTGTTTACAAGCAGAGCGCCACTACGACAAAATATTGAAAGGTTTGAATCAAAAGCGCGGCCGAGCCCAGCAGTGTAAACAGACAAAATTGCGAGGCGAGGCCGTGCAATTGGGGCCGGGCTCGGACGCGGCCGAGCCCGGCCCCGCACTGTAAACGGGGTCTTATTAGCTCACATCTTTTTTGTTTTACACTTTGTTTTAACCCATGGAGAAATGGTTTATTCTCCTTAAATCTTAATTTCACGAAAAATCTTGGTTTCTCCACTTCCATCCATGGTACTGCAAAACGCAAATGAACGCCCTGTATAAACTTTTGATAGTGAACAATAGCTTTGGATACTTTGAGGACCTTTTCATAGCGGTTATCATGGAGTTTTACATCCCTCTTTGTTCTATAAATAGGAAAGGTTGATGACATATCAGGTAGAGTGCAACTGAACAGACCAAAAGTTCAGGGTCTATTTTCTGAAAAATAACACTCCTGTACGATTGAATTTTGGTCATTCTGCAGGGTTATATCCTATTTGATGGGCTGCATAGCAGCTCTATATCCCCGATCTTCCTTTTCAGCATTTGACCTCAACTAATAAATCTTTATGTTCTATGTTCTGTCACTTTCCATAGTCTGAAATTCCAGCCATAGCATTAACACTCTTTTGATTACAATCAGCAACCAGTTTGTGTTCAATATCAATGACATTTTTAGTGGAGAGCCTGTGTGGGTTGAATCCCTGTGTGACGCATACATACAATGTACACGCTTTTTGCGTGTCATTCACTCATATTCTCTCTCCCTCTCTCTCCCTCTCTCACTCACACAAACACAAACACACATACACACACACACACACACTCCCTCTCTCCCTTTTCCTCATCTCTCTCCATACCAACTGCCTTCTCCTATAATAATCATTCCTCTAGATACTACTTCCTTCCTCTTAACACTATCTGCCTTTTTCTACATCATAGAGACATCTCTCTTTACATACTATCTTCTCCCATACACTCCAGACACAATTTCTTTCAAAGCTCATCACATCATTTGCCCTGCCTGCATAAAAGCCCCAACGAACCTAGTCTATGTATGTGAATCATGATCTTGATACGTGATATGGAAATGGAGTCTGCCAAGCATTCAGACTTCCGGCTCTCATATGACAGTCTACAGACCATCGTGACCTAAAATGCTGCTACACTGCATATACGGACAATTTGCTGACGATATAGACAGCTTTTTGTACAAGTAGATGTATAAGTGAAAAAGAACCCTCCCACCCACCCCCTCCCCCATTGAAAAGAAAAAAAAAATGTATATACACATATATCTTGAAAAATTTGCATGGGGGTGAAAAGGAGTAGATGCGTGCAAAAATAGAACATGCCACAATACAGTCGTCTACATTGAATGCACCAACATAATTTGCATATTAAGGTCTGAGGTCATGATCTGAGCGCACGCGCACATTGGATGAAGTCTGTACGATTGGCGGGAAACACCACCAGAATAGCAGCATGCTTGGAAATGGCGGCAAACCGACGGCCCTTGCCAACTAGACAATGAAACCTGAACTCCGGTAAGTTCACAAACGTATGTCAACAATTGCAACCAATCTTGATTCATAAATCAAAATGATCATTGGTACTCCATGGTGTGGGGATGTCTAAGCTGCAACTACAATATTAGCACTGATGTTATCTTAATGCATTCGGGTCACAGCAAAAGGCGTGCTGCTGGTTACTGCATTTGTGTATATACGACGTATGTGCCTGACTTCTGTCCTTGCAATTACATGTAGTACTGTCGAGTGTGACACATTATGCTTTGTGCCATTGGGTTAAACCCACTATAAATCTCTGACTATTCTGCCAACAATTTTGACAAATTAGATATAAATTGCAGTTAACATGATTTTTGCAATCTCTTCTATTCATTGGTAAGTGTTATTAAATTGAAACACATCTACAAGAATATAAAGAAAGAAGAATGCATTGTAGCCTCAGAATAAAGAATATGTTTCAATAAAGAAATAAAAACCCTATCATATCAAGTAAAAAATATTGTAAATCTATATAATGTATGGATTCAAACTTAAGATATTTTATCTTAACCCATTGAGGACAGGCTTAATTGCCTACAACACACAAACCCTATATGTGACCGTGCACCTCAAAACGAACATAAAGTCGCATACACTGATTTTGCGTGAGGACTGAAAATAAGTGAAATGGGTCAACCAAGCCGAACTTGACTTTTTCATATTTTCTGAAAGAGTGGGTCTTCTTTTACATTATGCGAAAATTTGGTATCATAAAATGGGCAGGAAAGTGTGTTTTTTAGCAGTTTATTTCGAACATTGTTGGTAGAATAGTGTGATTAGGTGTGTCTTTAGAATCCCCTTTTCATTTCTGAAAAACCTTGTCCAACACTCTTCACTTTCAACTCTAATAACTTTTGAAAGGATAGTGCTACTGCTTTGAAAGTTGGCATTAATTATGGACAGAATGTGTTAATGAGGCATGGTTAATTTCAGTTTAATTTGATAATCCCTTCATTGTTGTTACTCTGGTGGTTTACTTCCTGTTTTTTGTCCCATTCATCGCACAGCCAGCACGGTTTGGTAAAGATTAAGAGTTTCAATAGACACTGTACTTCAGAGCCTCTTTTCTCAGTTCACACTTTTCCTGAGTTTGTGCTTTCTTTCCAAAATTTAGGTAGGTTAGGAGAGTCCATTTGATTTGAGTTATACATCATTTTAAAGCTTAAAGTCTGCTCTTTCAGAATATAGTCTTAATTAAAAATTCATTTCTGGCAACTTTTTGTTTGTTTTGAGGTGCAGAGTCACATATAGACACCTGCTTGAGTACACTGTGCTCTGGACTAGTCTTCAATGGGATAAGCTTTACATGGCATACCCGTAATACAAACTTCAGGCATACGTGTGGCTGAAGCCTGAGTGTGTATCGCAGAGTCATTTAGAGAAAACCTTAAAAAATATGTAATTGGTAACACAGTTACTAACAAATGTTACATAATACATTGCATTTACTCAATGTCTATCTGAGTGAAGTGTTCGTGCTCAGTTATTCTATTGATTACCTTCTACATGGAGAAGTCAGCATCTAAAATCAAAATGAGGCCTGATGCACTTTGAATACTCTTCTGAAAAACCATAAACCATGGTAACATATGTTACATGGCTGAAAAATATGTTTTCTTATGAAATTATTGAATGGTTGTTGTAATAAGATAATTTCAATATGTGGCACAATATGATGTATTCTAGTTTTACTGATGTAATCAGTATTTATGACTATTTGAATGTGAAATAGAAAAATGGTTAATCAAACAGAATATCTGACCTTTTGTGCCATTAATAACACCATTTATAAAATGGGTTCAAGAATGTAGCCAATAGGAAGCGCTGAAATGAGACACACCTCCTTCCTTTACTTCAGTACAACTGCACTGCCTGTAATCCTATGGTACACAGTAGATTGCCGATCGTCTGTGCGCGCGGCGGCTCCTTTATGAATTGCATGCATACGCGTACGCGCTGTCAATCCTGTAAACAACTTCTAGTTCGGGCTGCCGGCCGGCCGGCCTGTCTCCCCTTGTGCATAACATATGTGGCGTACGTACGTATACTGTACTATACGTACACTTTGTACAGTACAGTAGACCAAGCGTTATGGGACCGGACGCGTACATGGAGTCACTTTGAAGAGCAAATCCAACGATTTAGCAGGTTAATTCTCACGCCGTTTTCAGAGTATGTTGTCTAGTAGGCCTATATGAGGAGTCTATATCAAGTCTTTAAGGTAAAGGGTGCATATTCTATGTAAAATAAGTAAGTTTTCATGCGGGTGTCCGGAAACCCAACCACCCATTATACTTATACTGTATGTGCGGGACTTCCGCGAGTGCGACGTGCGTAAAAGTTTGGGACGAACATCTTCGGACGTCTTGACCCACAAAGGTACGTGAAAAACGCTGAAAAATGATGTTAGTTTTCAAATTTTCGACCCATTTTATAAAACAAATGATGCACAGGATTATTTCGTGGCGTTAGTGGAGGCGTAGTGCACTCGAGGGTATCTGGGCAATCTCACAATAAGTGGGGCACATAAACGGGACATTCAGGCTGCAAATTAAGTTTTGCTAATTAAATGCCATTTTATTATTTTCATGTAGCGAAATATGTGTTCTGCCATAATCAAAATGTGAAAAGATATGTTAGGACCACCTTTTCTTTCTACTGGACCTTGGATCATCATGTTCACAAAAGTGAAGGTATGTAACATGGACAGACATTGGTCCCCTTCAGCAGTATATCTTATTCAGAATTTGAAAGAAGCTGTAATTAATATTTTCAGGTACCATGCACAATGAAAGCAAAGTTGAATATTTCCGGGGTATGTACATTATTTTATGAAATATTGTGAAATGTTAACATTGATTAGTCATAACATTATGTACATGTTTAGTTTAAATTCTCTATTAAGCCAATGTGGAAAGCAAGGGCCTTTCAAAACAACTTTTGTTACTTTTTATACTGTGTATGAATTACTTAAAGTAAATGCTCTTCATAGAAATACAATTGTTTAAAGTTACAACACAATGTTAACCATGTGGTCAGGGAGCTTGTGTCATTGAAGGTACAAACATGGACAGACGTCTGTCCATGTTCGTACCTTCACTTGTGTAATGGTTCAAAATTTCTAACAAGAGACATCTGTATGCTCTGATCTGCTAATGGAAAAAAAATTATTACATGAAATGAAATTATTTTGACCATGTAAAATTACATCACCTGAAGGATAATAATCATGAGGGGAATCTGATCTTGAAGGTACGAACATGGACAGACGTCTGTCCATGTTCATACCTTCGTCTGTCCATGTTCGTACCTTCACACGTGGAATCATCCAAAATTTCTTATTAAAACCATCTGAGCTCTCTAATCTGCTAATAAAAATAGTGTATGACATGAAATAAAAGTATCCAGATCATGTTTAATTCTATTACTAGAAAGATGTCACCATCATCTGTCAAGGAAGGTACGAACATGGACAGACACATGCGTTTACTGTACAGGTTGTCTGTCCACACACGAAAAAATTAATTCACACATATTTTTGAATGATCCACAAAGGAAAGTGATTTCAGACATTGTTAGTATATGATGTCTTTCTGAGGCCATAAACCTTGATGACTCATCTTTCTGTATTTTTTATTAAATTTTATATTTAATGAAGGTACAAACATGGGTGAAGGTATGTAACAAAGTGGACAGACAAGTTTTTGGCTACTGTCAAGTCACGGCAAAAACTTGTGGGACTTCCCTAGGGAGTGGAAGTATACTGATTATGTAGATGCTGGCCTGGCATGTCTTATGAATCCAAGCAAATGCACTGATATGGCTTATTTTTCAAAAAATGAGTCTCCTTAAAATCTGTTACATACCTTCAAAAAGTGGACAGACAAAGCAACACTTAAGTTTGATTGCCAATTGCATTAAATTTGCTTTCAAGCTAAGCTAGTTTTGGTTAAAACATTTCAACTTATCCCGTAATGAAACTACTTAATCACCAAAACTCTCTTTCTGCCCACTGGGAACAAAAGAAATTAACAGGTGAAGGTATGTAACGGGATGGACAGACATGCCTATATCATACAGGCTATAACTGAAATCCATTTTCATTTAATAAATGAAGTAAATCTGAAAGGTAGAGACATTTCTTATTTCAAATCTGATGTAGATTGTACAATGGAACTGTTCTGGATTCGGTTTCATTGCTAATTTTTTTTTTGATTACTGTTTAGATTTTTGATACTTAAAATGTCCCGTTTTCTATGCCTGTTTTACTGTCTAAATTGACGTTTAATGTGATATAACAAAAAATCCGCCCTTTGAATGAACTCAATGTTATCTATACTATCTCTCACACTTATTCTTTTCAAGAAAATATATTAATATAAGGAGGCAAATCTGAATTACTTTTATCATCAAAGCTCAAATATCAAAAGTGGAAAAGGGAATAGTTATTGTGGGATTGCCCATTTACAATTGTGAAACATGCACCTAACTAACGCACTCTATCCTGTGCATCATTTGTATAACACAAAATGGTAACATATGAGAAAATATAAGTCAAGTATGATAAGCTGATGGTAGAAACAGCATTCATAGGAAAACAAGACTAAGCTTTCATTAAGTTTACAATCATAAGTGTCCATATACACTGAATAATATATTTTTCAGGAAAAAAATATATACATGTATCTTTTGAATTCTTATTATCCATGCATTATACTGACAAGATTTGTTTCCCCTAGTGAAAGGGCTTTTTCTGTTTTCACCTATTTCCCTCAATCAGCTGGCCATATTGCAGTATTATACATCATTCTAGCTCTTTGTTGCATTTCCCTGTTAATATGGTTTCAACCATGACAGCATGCATGCCACTGAATAGATGAGATGCAAGAATCAGGACATATCAGGTTCTGCAGAAGAGTCAGAGACACCAAAATTTAAGAATCACATTGATTTAGTAGGTTTGACCCTTTGCATGTATACCAACTTGTTCTGTTACTCTTAGTCAACTGTTATGTAGGTCAATGCTATTTAACGCAGTACAGTATTAAATGTGTGATGCATTTTGCATGTACATGCAGAAATTACTACCTATTTAAGTTTTGTTTCTTGAAGCAAAAAGGAAGGCCCTATATTTACTGGCACCTACATATGTATGTGATTTTAATAGAGCCAAAGGCAAGAAACACACTTGTGTCTATGCTGGACTTAAACTAAGTCCTTTTTCTTCCTCTTCTTTCTTTTTTTTTTTTTTTTTGCTGTTTTATATCTACTAGGCCTATTTACATATGATCACATAGCACAGAAAAATCTTATTTTATATAATGTCACATTAAAATTCCAACACAGATTCAGAAGTTCACTGAAAGTTCATCATAAATCAAAAGAGATTATCTCACACTATCAGAATTCCTGCTCTAGTGCTCTCATATTTCAACAACAACAACAACAACAAAATATGTTGGACAGCTACATCAGTGTAAAAAAAATGATGTGCTTTGATTCATTATTTCACTGGGGGGGGGGGGGGGGGGGGGGGAAGAAAACTACAACAGCAGGGGGGGGGGGGGGGGGGAGGGGTCATTACCAGTATAACAGTTTCCTGCCACTGCACGAACGGGAGAGAGAGAGAGAGGGGAAAAAAAAAGGTGTTTCGCAATACAGCATTTGGAATGCATTGCACACATATTCATAACGCATGAGTACAAAGGTTGAGCGATAATGCGTGCATGATGGGATGCTATATTGTCACAAGTGTGGGTTCGCTTGCAAGGCGGGAAAATCATCAAGGTGGCGGGAACTGAGGAAAATGTCTGTCAGACGTCAGACAAATATGATGTCAGCTAGGAACTCAGTGATATTAGGTAAACATTGTCCTCTTTTATAGTACAACAGATGTTTATTGAAACAGGAACTACAGCGTGTACTCAAGTAGCCTTTTATCGCATTCAGCGAGCCTAGCAGAGCACATGTCGATAATTACGTGTGACCACATTATACTTGTGCTTTACTTCTATGCATGTACAGTGTATTATACATCCTGGATCGCACTACAGTATGCAGTCAAGTACGTCACACGCTAGCTGTGCCATTCCCTTTGCATGAATACCACTGGTAGTACCACTCTAGCTTATATTGAGTAGGACTTGTATGCATGTAGTATAAACATGTACTATGCATGTTCCCTTTATGTATGCTGGCTAGGCATTGCTTTGCAACTTTGGTTTCTAACCACAGTAAGGCATGGGTACTGGAAAGCTGCCCAATACAGCCATTAGCAACATACACACCAGGCTCTACTGATTTGTACTAAGGGTTGTTGTTGGTTTTGTTTTGTTTGTTTGTTTGTCTTTTTTGGGGTGGGGGTGGGGAGCTGAATTCTACTTTTCATTTGATTTACACTCGTGCATGCACAGTATATCGGCATGTTTCCTCTCACCTCCCTGGTCACAGATGGCACAATTGGTTAAAGACAAATTCACACTTTCAGTACAGTAGGCCTTAATCTTTGTCTATATAGATATCGACAATGAAAAAGGAAGGGTAACAGGCATGATAGGTGTGCCATATGTTATGAGGATGCCCACAATTTTCTGACCACAGCATCTTTGGCATGGCATGTATATTAAACTCTTTGTAGTGTTTAATTATACACACAATGGTTACCACTTATTGTAGTCGAGAGGGGCTACAAGACAGATTTTTCCAGCTCAAGCAGCTTGGCTGGTTTTGGCCCATTCAAATCACCTCACATGAAACCTGGTACATGGATACACGTAACACTGAACAATACACTTGAAAAGATATGAAATCCGTTGACATCCATGGCAACAATGAATACACATGCGATGCTGATCTGGGCAATTACCCCCAGAGGGCAATTACCCCCCGGCTAAATACTGGTTAGTGGTAAGGTTAGAGTAAAGATTAGGGTTAGGGTTAGGTTTAGGGTTAAGAGTTTGAGTTAGGGTTAGGATTAGGTTCAGGATTAGGATTAGGATTAGGGCCATGGGAAGGGTCCGGGGTAATTGCCCAGAGGGTAATTGCCCTAGACCCGTTGCTGACACCCTGAGATCTGTTAAACAGCACAAAAGGATTGCTACAGGAGTCCCAAAGTTGCCAAATGTATCACTAGAAGAATTTTAAATTTCATGTGATCTACAAAAATATTCCTTTTCAGACTTCACAGACAATATCTAGTCACAATTCATATGACCCTGAAAAATAGGCAGTACTATTATATTGACTCAAAGAAAGTTTCTTGAACTGTAAAAGTGGAAATTTTTGCGGTGTTGAAATTTTCGCGCATTTCGCGCAACCAGAAGCTAGCGCGAAAATAAAAGCATGCAAATTTTTTGTGTGCAATATGATCCTGTAGCTGATGTCTTGATTTCGCAGAATTAAAAACATGCGAAACTCTTCTTACCTGGCCAAGCACAAAAAATTAGTCGTGCGAAAATATCCACTTTTACAGTATTCACCATTTCAGTGAACAACATAGCGATGCTGACTTTTGAACATTTTTCCTTCTTTTTTCCAACCTCGATAGATGTGGAAGATTTTTCTCATTTCAAATATTGGTGTTTTTATCCTGTTTTTGCTGTTTGTTTATTTGTTGGGCTTTGTTGGGGGGATGTGAAATCTGTGTATGGATGAGAGGGCTCATTAGTGACCTAGGGCCATTTAGACCCCTGTTACACTATCAGAATCACATTCCTAAAAACAACTTGTATGATATCTGTGCAAATAAATACACACTAACCTCTTGAGGCAAAGTCTTGGGTCAGCCTTTGGCCACCCTACTTATTGATGGTAATGCACACGTATGTTAATAGGCAGTAGCAATTTCATCACAGGTGTGTGTCAAGAGATGATACATTTTCATGACAGCATGCCACCAATATTGCACACTGCATCCAGAAAATAATGTCTGTCATACATTGATAGCGCCACATTGATGAAGCATTGAAATCTCTTCATTTAAAGTGGTCCAAAATTGTTGGTGACAACACACAAAATGAGGGCCAAAGTACTGCAATTGGGGCAAGTCCCCCAGATTTGACAGGGTCTGTGATAGTTTCTGGCATATTCCACAACAGCATGATTTGTATCCCCCCCCCCCCCCCCCACCACCCCCGTTCAATGTGAACTGCCCCATCTCATACCATATTGAAAATTGAAATGAACAAACAAATACACCAACACAGATGAAAACATGACCTCTTTCCTTGGCTGTTGTAGGAACGAAGCCCCCCCCCCCCCCAAAAAAAAAAAAAAACACAAACAAACAAACAAACAAACAAACATATATATATATATATATATATGAATAAACAATAAATAAATAAATAAATGAAAAAAATAAATAAATACATAAATAAATACATAAATCCTAGAACAACCTGGTACATATTGCAGACAGAATTTCAACATAAATCATTTGTCCCTAAACAGGTATCAATTTGTATGATTTTCCATTAAAAAAATGCTATTCCAAGGCAACACTGGTCGACAATGACAGAAATGAATTTTTCCTTATTTACATATGATACAGTCACATGCGCCAAATTTGAGTACATAATAATAATCTGAAAGTCAAAGAATTATGTCATTCCCTATTTTTTTTAATGATTTGTATAAAAATGTTGCTGCCATGGCAACAGATGCATTAAAAACAAAAACAATTTTCCACAATAATACAGTTTAGCTATCACAAGTCCCAAATTGCAACAAAAATGCACAAAAACTGAGCAAACAGTTTAGCCAATCCACAAAGTTTGATATATTTTTCAAATATTACTGTTGCCAAGAAACAGCTTTCTTAAAGGAAACCCAAACCCAAAGAGAAATGTTGATTGAGTGAAAGTATCACCATTAGTAGAACATATCACTGAAAGTTTGCGGAAAATCGGACAATCGATGCAAAAGTTACGAATTTTTAAAGTTTTGGTGTTGGAACTGCTGAATGAGGAGACTACTAGAGGTTATGACTTGTGTGGTCAACAATATAAAGAAAATATAAATGTACATGTACAACAAAAATTCACTTTTCTAGCATAATGTAAGAGCACTTGACTACCAGTAACTGCTTACAGAAAGCACGAGTAGAGTAATAATTGCTACTCTAAACATACGTCAGTATCAAGTTGATGGATTTTGAATGTGTAACTTCCATGAAAAAATAATTTTTGTGGAATTCCCTTTATATTTTCTTTATATAATATATATTTACTTCCATAAAGGCAATTACAAGTCTAGAGTGAGCAAAATCAAAGTGCATGAGACAATCCAAAAGCTGCCCAAACCTCAATATAATCATTGTAAGAGCCTTTCCAGTCACAGTTTCTGCACTTGCACTTTGCTTGCTTCTGAAGTTTCCGCTGGGTTACCTGGTCTCGTTTCAACTATAAAAGGACAGTAACAGGAAAGGCATTTTATTATACAAATGAAAAATAATGTCACAACCAATTCTGCAGCTCAAAGGATGGAAACAAAGAACCATATTACACGTAAACCAACATAGTAGTGTATGTAACAAAAGTCCTATATCATTTGCCAATTTGCAACTTCTCATTCATTCATTCATTCAAATCCTATTCCATACCTGTTACTAACCTATGGTCAGTTTAAAAAAAAAAAAAAAAGAGTTAAGATAATGGTCCATGCATGGCAATGTCATGGACTGACCCAAATGAGTCTGACTGCTCACATTTACCACAATTGTAATTCAGAGAAAGCTGCAATTATATCAATAGCCAGTTTCATGTTATCCCATGAAAACATACAGGTTCCTATTTCCTCTGAGTTGTTTTGATGCTGCAGTACATTACATTCAATATCATTCCCTAGATTTTGCCCCAGATCTTGTTGAAGCACTCTCCCATTTCTTACGAACAAACACCAAGTTTAACCAATACACTGAATTATGTTCATACATAAAATGAAGTGGCCCTTCAGGGTGACCCTTCACTTTTGCTTCAACCCTACAACCATGTTGATTACTTGTCTATTAACAATACCAATGTGATTCAAGTTAGTGGCATGACAGCAAAATATAAACAGAGTATGCTCTGTGGATAATGCCCTGTTTCATATTAAAGGACAAGTTCACCTTCATAAACATAAGGATTGAGAGAATGCAACAATATTAGTAGAACACATCAGTGAAAGTTTGAGGAAAATTGGACAATCGATGCAAAAGTTATGAATTTTTAAAATTTTTGTGTTGGAACCGCTGGATGAGGAGACTACTACAGCTTGTGAGTCAAATGCGTACAACAGTATAAAGAAAATGTAAAAGAAAATTCAACATATTTTCACTTTTTTCGTATAATAAAAGAGCTCTTGACTTGCCTCTTTCTAAAGGCAGGGGGAATAATATTACCCATAACATTTGTCGGTAACGAGTCAGGGGAATGTGTACTTTTTTCAAAAGATGGCATTTTGTGAAATTCTCTTTATATTTTCCTTATATTGTTGTACGCATGTGACATCTAAGTTATTCATACACTGCAGTAGTCTTCTCATCCAGCGGTTACTGCACAAAAACTTCAAAAATTCATAACTTTTGAACGGATTGTCTGATTTTCCTCAAACTTTCAATGATGTGTTCTACTAATATTGCTACATTCTCTCAATCCTTATGTTTATGAAGGTGAACTTGTCCTTTAACAGTAACATACACGTAGTACCATAAAGATGCAATAAAAAATTTGGTACCTGGTACATGTTGCAGTGACTTGGTGAAGATGCAAACACCAGGATGACAAAATTACAAAATACTATCAGATGAGTGATAAAGGGAATACAATTTTTGTTGTTTTTTCAGGTAAAATGTGCAAAAAATGGTATTGAGAGAGTAATCTGAATGGAAGTTATTCAATACCTCTGACAGCTTGAGAGGACGATCACAAATATCACACAGGACACCGCTGATGGCAGGCAAGTCCCTGAGTGAAATAAACAGCCAATCAAAATATAAATAAAAACCTAAATAATCATACCAAATAAAAAAACAAAATCAAATTGAAGAATCATTCACTCTTCATGCCTTTTTACACATGCCTCCCTCTGTCCCTCTCAATGTAAACTATAAACTCATTTTATCCATCTGCATGACAATCTCCTATACTTTTTCAATTGTTTCCTAATTACACCAAGCTGTGGAGAATATTGTTATTCTTTCACTGTGACCTATGATGTCCTTCTCTTTAAGATACAGGCCCAAAATTCTGAGCATATAAAATTCCAAGCAACATTTTATCATCTGTAAAATGGGATCAATTGTTTTGCATGCCTTTCAGGCTATGTGAAGATAAAGGAGTCATGAATTGTGACCATGACATTTGATCCAGTCTTAAATTGCCTCAGTTGCAAATTTATTCCTGTCTCCATAGCTTTTTGAACTTCTTGGGAGGTTTGACTAGGTAATGGCAAACTGAGGAGTAAGAGGACTCTTTCAAAATTATGGCAACTAAAACATTTTGTTCAGTACACCAGATATTGTCTTATCATGAGCCAAGTATAACAAAATGTAACAGAGTTTCTTTGTTTGGGTGAATTATGTATGTACACTTTGTTGTATTAAACCATCTTGCTTGTACTACAATGTACACCTCCTCCCTTTAAATATAAGTTTTTATCAGATAAACAAATTCAGACTCTGTGCACAAGTGTGTACTTTGATGAAATACTGACCTGGAACTATTAACCCTTCACCCTTCAAATCAATCAAAGCTAATGGTCCTTGGAAATGTTTGTATACCAATGTTTGTGTGTGGTTGTGTGGGACTTTGCATGTGTCTACATTCCTAATTAACAGAAGCCCTGTATTGTACATTGACCCTTTCCGACACACATGCACGCACGCACACAGACATTACGCACTTGTTACACCAGCATGCACTATAAACATACACATGTACTAGCTGCATTCATGTTCGCACTCTCCCTCTGTACTTGGGAATTCCCCCAGTCTTCAACTGACGATGAACCTTACTACGGTACCTTACGGTACAGTACGTCATTTCTGATTTAACAAGATCTCTATCAAGATCAAGCACCGGCTTGAGATGGCCGGCCTCCTGCATTTTCTATTTGGCTTGTTTATTTTTCACTTTAAATCTGGATACCAGTAGATGGCTGGATAGCCTATTCATTCAGCTGCACTAGTTAGTTTTCAATGGGTTCCAGTTGCATGCATGTGTAGGAATGCAATGAATGAAGTGGGATATATGTTTTATGTGCCTGGGTTGTAACTTTCACACATCATGGGACCTCCATTACATGTCCCATCTGAGGGACAGCATTTTGCCTGGAGCTACTAGAGAGGACGGCGTGATGACACATGTAACAATGCTCAGTATTAAGACCCACTGGATTTGAATCTGTGCTCAAACCCGAACCATTCAACTTTATAAGAGGTGAATACCTTATACCAACTGAATGAGCCACCTAAATGCCCTATGGTCAACTAGAATTAACTCTTATGCCAAAATTGCCATGGTGGAAACCCCCTGTGTGCCACATTATTCCAATACACCAATGCAGTCATGCTCTGGGAAAGCATTCTGTTGTTCAAATCTTTGTAACTTGCCTATAGATTTCTGTCAACCCGGGCATAAAGTGAGCAAAGTTGTAGAGAAAATGTCACGCTTTGCTCTGATGTAAATTGTATGGCAAATCTATGATTGTTTTTATTTCGATTGACCAGTAGCTACATTACTGACAAGGCATGACTTTGCACACAAAACAGTGGCAAAAACTTAGAATTTACTTGCAAATCCAGAAGGGAACACCGCTTGAGAGTCAATCTCCACATAAAATACAAGCCATTATATGTTTAAGAGGAACGGAAGCACGAGGACCGCTTTCATTGAACCGTGGCATTTGGCGAATTTATTGATCGGTTTGGGCGGATTTAAGCGTTTGAGCAGAATCTGCAAAGTTGGCATGCCATCAACTGAGTCAGACTTGCGCACGTGGCACATAAAGAGTTAAACATCAGTCCCATCTTTTTCAAGATTATGATCTGATAGGTACACAGGCTGCATCATGCTCTACAAATAGTCCATTTCATGTTGTTTCATACTATCATGTATTTGGATTATACTTAGTATCACTCCTCTTCCAAAAATATGTATCAAAGCATCACATTTTTTCTTTCATCTTTTAATACAAAATGCAGAAATCACAGTAAGTCAGGTAGAAATGTGACAATTAATGATAATGTGCCTCTTTATACTTTGTATTTATTTTGTTTTTAATCTAAGATTTCACTCTGCTGAGAAAGTGCAGAATTGCAAAGTTCCATGGGTTAAAGGAAAGATAAAGGAACAAATGAAATATAAAATGTAGAACAATAGCACTGGGTTTCTCCTGACAAGTCATTTCTTTAAATCTACAGCCAGTCCAACAGTGGCCCACCTCCACCTGTTGTCTGGAACACAGAAAAGGTAAGCTTGCCAATCTTTGTATTAAAGATCTTTGTAATTTTAATATACAGAAAGTTGTCATACTCAGAGCTCACTTTCACTAACATTTTCACTCCTTGTAAGGCGTTGCATCAAGATTATGACCAGCAGGATCCCTCAGGATCCCGAGGGGTCCTGCTGGTCATAATTTTGATGCAACACCTAACCGACGACACAGATTATACTTTATAGCATTCTGTCGCAAATTCAGGTCATCAAATGCATTCCGGCTTGACAAATGGTTCTCTGTGATTTCTCTGAAGTGGCAAAAGACGTACAGTGCATGGTAACCCCTAAGTTTGCTTCATTTTTTTTCTTTCAGATCTCTTTTTATTTAGAAAATGGGAAAGCACACAGTTGTCTTTGCATTTTCATGCCTTGCCCAAAATAGTACTGTACTAATATAATGCAATTTAAGTTAAATTGCATTCTCTTCATGCCAAACAAAGAAAAGGACGTAGGATCAAGCGATGTTCACTATAGTACCATGCATAATTTTTGTTAACCAAAATTATGCTGTTGTTGGAAGGAAAAAGTATGCTGCTTGTTTGATAGTCCCATAAGGGAGATGGGAGAGAGAGAATGGAGCTGAGAGGATAACCTGAGCTAAGGATTACAGCTGTAAGTACGGTAATCTTGCATGTCAGCAAACTCACAGCAAGAAGACATGCAAGATCTGCAGGGATTATCTACCGGTATTCAGAATCTATTCTACTACCATCAAGACAACCCTCTATTCTCTTCTTTTGCAAATATGATCTACATGTACTACAGTCACAGGGGCTTTGACAAAGACTACAAAGTTATTGACTTCCCTGCAAATAGTTCTCTCCTTTCGATTTAAATTGTATTTATCATTTACTTATCAATTTATTCATTCATTCATTCATTCATCTATTAATCTATTTCCAGTGGGAGATTCATCCATTTATTCATCTATTTATTTACCTATCGTCCATACTATCTATCATCTATTTCCAGTGTGAGGTTATGGAGGGAATGGCAAATTGTATTCAAAAGAAAGTTGTGGGACTGTACATACAACGTGATCAGAGAGATTCTGCACATTGCGTAAGTTTTCAAATGTGCACCTGGTAAAGCGTACTGCCAGGCAGCTCTTGCAGAAGGGGTGCTTGCAGGTGCCAGAGAAGGGCTCCCTGTAGGGGTGCTTGCACAGGTGGCAGCAGAGCTCCCTACCAACTCTGCTCCTCTCAAGCTCCTGTGGCAGCTCCATGTCCAAGCCTCCCATGATTCATATACAGCACTGGGTACAGTCTGCAAACAAGAAGCACACAACCCGCTTTTCAACATACAGTATTGGTAATCCTACCCTATGCTAAATATGTCTTGCTACTATGGGATTGAGTTGTGTGACTCTTCCTTCCTAATGTCATGATTATTCCAGGCCATCACAAAAAGAAGGCACGCACAAACATCCCAATGACCTCATATGAATCAAGGTTCTCTACGGCTCCCTTTCCATACGTTAGGGAAATAGACTGATTTAAAATGCATTAATAATATTTAAAAAAAAAAAAAAGCATTACTCATCCTACCTGGACTCGACCAGAAAACTAATATTGGAGACATTCCCTATGCATACCACCAATAAAAGTAAAATATAGGCCCTATTGAAAACATGCCCTTCATTGGTGAGATCGATAGCTTTTAATTAGGTTTTCAGGAAGAAAACAAATTCTTCAAATTGAATACGGTTTAGTAGAGCGCTTAAGCCCTCAAAATCAGGTGAATTGTGCAAAATTTGACTAAAGCATGAAACTTTCACCAGTGTTAGTACATACCATAAGATTTATTTTAAGATCGGGAGGCAAGTCTGATTTGACCTCTGATGACCTCCAGAGGTCAATGAACTTTAGATATCAGAATATTGATGTTTGGAGACATTTGTGAATGATAGATGTGGTTATGTTGCATAAAAAAACATAAAAAACATAAAAAACAGATATCTCAGACCTAATTGTTATAAAAAAAGCATCATATCCTCATAGACCCAACCCAACCCTCTACGCCCAGACAATGTAAACCACCCCAAGGACTTACATGGAGCTTTAGAATATCCTTTGCCAACAGAGTCATCCGGACCTTTGCAGTGCCGACTAAGATCTACCATGGAACTGATTGGTACTGGCTTTGCATCATTGACAGCAGATCTATTTTCCTCTTCTCTTTCTTCCTCTTCTTCTTCTTCTTTACTATACTGTGTAATTTGGTAATATTTTGCCATGGAGCCTTTTCTTAATTGGTTAAAAAGTTGTCCAAAGATCAATATGCAGCAAAAAAAAAAACCAACAACAACAACAAGCAAACAAAAACAAAAAGACAGACATCTGTATTTTTAATAGCAGAGCTGAATATTGAGTATCTCTCTCCTGAAGTGTTTTAAAGAGATACAAGAGACAGTTGCCTATGGTAGCGATTAAAAAAAAAGTCTTTGGGAGAACGTCTACTTCGTGTTCTTGCAAATGATGCCTGACATTTCTGGTCATTGGCCCTTTTTGAGGAATGCAGCAATGGTGCCACAACTTCCTGCAGAGTGGATATTTTGGAGTTCTTCATGCAGAACATCATCGCCTGTGCTGTACTTTCTTACAGGGATTGCCATTGTAGTTTTTTCTTCTGTACACTGCTTGTTTTGCATGTGATGGTCATTGCAGCTGAAGAGTGCATATCTTCTCTGGATCATTTAAAACATCATGCTGTTTGCTTGGATGAATGGATCCCAGATGATTCATGCATATTCCAGGACAGTCCTGAGCAGTGTGGAGTAGCAAAGCACCTGAACTTAATGATATCTTCGTCTGGAAAGAGTCTTTGGTTGAAGTATAGCCTTTTTAAACTGCTGTGGCGATGTAATTCCAGCTGAGCCCTCTATGGGAGTAGACTCCAAAATATTTTGCGCAATCCGCTTTCTCCATGGTTTGCCATAAATGCTAATCTATTCCCTGGGTAGGTCTCCGATGGCAATAGCTAGTTGCAAAACACAGGATTGCTTCATGTGGAACGCATGTCTTGGACCTCACAGTATGCCGAAGTTTTCAAGATGATCCAACGTCAAGGCATGATTTCTACATGATCAAGCATTTATGATTAAACCAATGAAGCCAAACATCAATGTAGGTAAGCCTACCCAAATTCTGATAATCTAAAAGGTCAGTGAACTTTCATTGTCCTGAGAGGTCAAAGTTGGATATAATACACATGGTAATGACAAATGTTCCATGGAATGACAAGATTCTTCTATCATAGCATAAATGCTAACAGCATAATGCATGATTATACATCGCAGTATTGTTTAAAAAAATAAAAAAATAAAAAATGAAAAAAATGAAATAAAACCTGGAAGTGGCACCAGAAATATTAGTTGCGCCCTCCCCCCTCTTTACAGAATTCCTGGAGATCCCTGCATCGGGTATAAGTTGACCATTGACTATACATGAAATATCAATATTCTGATATTTTGAGGTCATTGAAATGTCACAGTCCCCAGAGGTCAAAGGTAGAGACACGTGAGTAATTTCTCTGGCTCTGTGGAATAGGAAAACAATTCAATAGTAATACAAATGAATATGACATCTTAATCATGTTTATCATCAACCAATTGCACCAAATATTAATGTTCTGATATTTTGATGTCATTGACCTCATCATAGGTCATCGGAGGACATCAGAGGTCAAAGGTAGAAACCTGGTTTCAAAGACTCTGTGGAACATTGAGGCAATTCCACTTACAAAAACGAGTTTTTAGTACATAATTACCGTGTATCAGTAACAAGTGACGCATTAAAATATCAATTATCTGACATTTTGAGGTCATTGACCTCTGGAGGTCATAGAAGGTCAGAGGTAGAAACCTGTCAAGGCTCTGTGGAACATGAGGACAATTCCACTGTAACAAAAATTAGTTTTAATACACCATTACGGTGTTAATCATTAACCAATGACACAAAATATCAATTTTCTAACATTTTGAGGTCATTGACCTCTCGAGGCTATCAGAGGTCAAAGGTAGAAACCTGTCAAGGCTCTGTTGAACATGAAAACAATTTCACCGTGACAAAAATCAAGTTTTAGTAGATTGTTACTGTGTTTATCATTAACCAACGATGCAAAATATCAATGTTCTTACATTTTGAGGTCATTGACCTCTAGAGGTCATCAGAGGTCAATTCAGACTTACCTCCCGATCTTAAAACTAGTCTTTTAGCATGTACTGCCAATGGTGAAAGTTTCATGCTTTAGTCAAATTTTGCACAATTCTTCGGCTTATCTGCTCTACTAGTTGCAAAGTATTGACAACACTTGTATGTGAAAGAAACAGTCCTGAATGGAAACTAATTATAATAGTTTAAAATAATAATAAAAAATGAATAGTTCTTCCTGATAAGTATGCCAGGAACAACCTGCAGTAAATATGGCTGGCATAAGGGCCTAAACAATTCATACTTGTGAAAAGGCTTGCACAAAAATTGATGTATTATTCAAAAGTTTGAAGTTCCTAAAACCCTTAACTTTGACTAACAAAATAGTCCACATTTTCATTAGCACACCAATTTTGTCAGCAACCCCCTGCCCAATGATTTTAATATGAGCTGTGTAACTCACCTCTTCCTAAGATGGATTACATTTCACTACTTGATACCAAGCTGTTGATGCCTTTAATTGTTAATTGCTATGTCAAGTAAGCCTCAGGCAAGCTTTTTGGTTGTTGAGAATAGACTGCAGAAACAGTGCCAGGTACTATTAGATGTGGATAACATGTTAAGACCAACTTAATTGGCCCGGCCAGTCTGATAGTTTTTGTAGACATGTCTGTAAAGGGGTTCCGATACAGAAAATCATACCACTGATAGGCCCGACATTTCAAGTCTTGCATACACGTGCAGTACAATATTCTAGAAAAAATCTGTTACTTCTCTCTTTCTTCGTTATTCTGCTCTCAAAGTGACTTTTTCCCCATAATAAAAGTCGCATTAACAGGGGTCATTGACATTAAAAATAAGCTGAAAGATTTTATGGGGGCATCCCACGAGACCGACACCCACGAGTCATACGGTCCACGAGACCGACATCAATAAAAGGTCCATGAGTCATACAGCCCACGAGTTATACGGCTCAGGAGTCATACAGCCCATGAGTTCGACACTACGCACAAAAGGCTCATGAGACCGACACTAAGCAAACATAGCCCACGAGACCGACACTAAGCAATAAAGGCTCATGAGACCGACACTAAGCAAAGAAAGCCCACGAGACCGACAGTAGGCAAAAAGGACCCACGAGACCGACAATAAGCTAAAAAGGCTCACGAGACCGACACTAAGCAAAGAAAGCCCACGAGACCGACAGTAGGCAAAGAAGGCCCACGAGACCGACAGGATAA